>NC_039256.1:15939289-15985235 GCF_003368295.1 Carassius auratus
GCTGGATTGAGTTATCTGAGATAATTGCGCGTCTGGTGTGTTGTCTTAAAAGGGGATATGTATCGATACTCGAAACCATGATCAGCAGTGCAGCGATTGGCTGGTGGCAAGACGGCAATGTAATGACGTCATATAATTTAAAACGACACCTGACGAAAAACTTGACAAATTTCTGGACTTTTATAAGGAAACAGCCAAGCAAACAAAACTACATAAATGTTTTAATAGATACATGAAACAGATAATACATACATGTTTTCATTTTATTATAATTTGTTTCATCATTCCCAATTATTTAGATTCGCAATTTATAGTTGTGCAGTCTTTACATTTTTATTTCAATGTAGAAATTATCTATTCATTTCATTTTATATTGGGAAAGATTTGTTACGTGACAGCATTAATGAAAGTTTCTTAAGGGTCAATATGTTATCTGCATCTCCTGCGCTCCATCAAGCCACTCGTATAATAGCAGTCATCACTCAAAATAATGCACGACTCTATTATCTGTATAGCATGTGTAAGACTCTAAAACAATAATGAAGTAATATTTTATGACAAATAAATATTTCAGTGAGTAAAACTGGCTGTGTCTATAGTAGGCTGTTATGGACTACACAACATTTTTATATTATTTTTAAATAATTTTTTTAATGATTATTATTTATAATTATTGTCCCTGGATCAGTACGATACTCTTGTAATAAAGTAGCGGTGGTAGCAGGCATATTTTGAGTATCAGTTCTGGTTGAAAAGAAGCGATCTAATCCTGTTTACATGAAATAAGCTGCTCCCGAGCAGGTTTAAGATAACTGACCTGTTGCTATGACAGCAGCTCCGGGATGAGCTTCGAAGAACCAAATGATCCAAGATCACGCCAAATCGTCAACATTCAAATCCAGCTAACTGAGTTAGCGACGTACGAAGAACGGGCCCCAGAATTCATGTTTTCATTCATGCTGAGAATCCAGTTCAATGTAAAATGTTGTTTATGTGGCAGATTCGTTTAACTTTGTCTATGGTTAAAAAAAATTAGTATTAGTAATATATAAGATTGTTGGTAAATGTGACACAAGAGGGAGCTATGTTTCTGTTTATCATCTACATGGACATGGTTATTTGCCCTACGATCGCAATTTTGTCTGGTTTATTAGCCAGGTCAGGCTTGTTGTGTTCACCTTATTTTGCTACAAGGAAGAAGCTATTTTATGTAAATGTGCGAGACGTTCGGTTAAACAGATGCTATATAAATAACTAGAGCAATGACAAAGAGCAGTAAACTGTAGGCCTCATACTATTTGCGCTACAAATTAGTGTGTTTATGATTATGATAACGAATTTAAAGTAATTTGGATCCAGCAGAATTGCTGTGATGTACAGGTAAAATAACAGGAAGAATGAGACCGGAAGTCTCGCACGTTTCAGTTACAAATATCTGAAAGTGGAAAGATGTATCACCATATTAAATCCCTAGATAGGAAAAAGAGAGCTAGAGATTAAACGAGAGAAACGAAGGGGGAAATAAGTTGCTTTCCAACATTTAAACTAAACAAAAGCAGATTTTGACTGAAACCATGGAAAATGACTCACTGTGAAGCGCTGAAATATAAAATAGAGTGTGATTGTTCAGTTTTGTAAGTACAGATGACACAGAACCAACTGCAATCGGACACAAACAGTGTCTATCATTTATTCCTATGATCACATGATTGTTATACACCAAAATCTTGTGGAAATCATTAAAGAAGCCCTTGAATGTGATAAAGATCCTTGCACACATTATCTGGGACTCAAATGAACATATGTAGACACAAGACAAGCAGAACATACTACATTAGATCTTTACATTCACATATACAGAAGAATAAGACACTTTAAAAGGTTCTAACTTACATCTTTCTTAATAAAAAAGAAAATCATAAAAACAAGTGCTTCGTTTCGTCATAAAAAACCACAAACTGACACAAATTCACAACAGGATTTCTTACATCACAGGGTTCCTAATGTATAATGGTATGTACTATCCATTGCATAAAGATACCTAAGGTATAAAAATGGATTCGCTCACAATGAAGGTCCTTTAGATAAGTTAAGATTATGCCATTTATTGTAAAAATGTCTATCCTTGATTGCGAGCTACAAAAGTCACTGATTATGGCAGCCAGTGCTCATCCATAAGGTGCTCGGGCGACTAAAGGCAATTAGGCAATGATCCCACTATATACACATTCACAATGGCTTGCGGGTCACTACAGCAGCTTACGGATACACGTCACTGCACTCAAAAACTCCCTGAATTTCAGCTCACGTGTCACTTCCTGCCAGGGAGCATTGGGTCAACCTCCCATAGGGTGGTCCATTGCTGTCCTGTGAGCTCGTAGGTCCTTTATCAAAGGCAATGATAGTGTTCTCGACGAGTCCGGCTGGACGTCACGTGCATGTTTGATCAGCAAGTCTTGACGGAGGATTTGGACACGTCTGAGGTTTTCATGATGACACTGGCACGCTTCTCGTGGGCCGACAGCTGGCTGGAGGGTCCGGGGCTGTGGGAGGACGAGGGCAAAGGGGTGTTTAACAGGCTCCAGGTCGGCCCACCAGTGAAGGGGGCGTGCAAGGGTGAAGATGCGGGTTCTCGGACAGTGGTTATCTTGAAGTTGGTCTTGTCGGCAGAAATGAAAGTGGACATGCCAGGCAGCGCCATCCTCACCTTCTTGTCTTCATGTCCAAATAGAGCGGCCTGGATACGCTGCAGGGCAGAACAAATCCACATCAGTGATTAGACAGTGACAGTGTTTCTGTCAGTGGTAAGTTTTAATGTAGAATGTTTGTGATGACGTTAGAAAAGTAGTTTAATTGTTTTGCCACTTGCTTGAGCAACTGTGTTGTGCTGTGTGTAAGCTATTGTGCAACAATTGCACGAGTGTGAAAACAAAGATACACTGCATGATCTAACATTTAGGTGAGATAAATATATATTTTTGGAAATGTCTAAAAAATGCTCCCCTCCACCCTCAAAAAAAATAAAATAAAAAAATCCCCTCTCACAAGAGTCACCTATAAGAGGGAAATTCCCCCCATTTTCAAAAATGAAATTCAGGCCCTGAATAGATTTAGATAGTATTACTATAATATAAATAATTCTACATTATAAAAATAAGGCTTTAAAAAAAAAGATAGTTATCGATGAGGGTATATATAATATTTATTTTAATCTATTTTAATTATAATTATATTTATTTAAATTGTATTTATTATTTATTTATTTCATTTAACTTTATCACACTTAATCACATTTTTATTTATTCATTTTAATAAATTATTTTAATTCTTTTATTATTATTATTACGTTAAACTAGTTGAAATTTGTTTTAATCAAATGTTCTTATTCATTTATTTACATTTGTTTATTATTTATTTGTTTGCCATTTTTTAAAGGATTTTCTTTAAAGAAATCCCTTCCTGACTCTCTCAATCATTATTTAAATAACACAAATTTGAAAATAAAATGAATTTTTTGAAGTTAAAAACAAATAAAAATAAAGCACATTAAAAAAAAAAAGATTGACCTGCATGTCATCCCATTTTTAACCAACATCAGAAAATCCTGAATATGAAAATAAACATGACAAAAAGTCTGGTAATCTCTGCTGATGTTATGTGTCTTCCTCAAGAGCACAGGTTATAGTTTGCACTTGCAATCTGTCAATTTTCTACCAGGAACTAACCATATATTTTCATGAATTACAACCTGAAGCCATGTCATAAAACACACACACTTCCTTGTGTTCAAATTATGATAATCCCGAATTGCATGAGAGCGCTCTCGCCCACGTCTCCAGGGGCCCCACCACACACAGCACACAGCTCACCGCCATCAGTTGCATTTCCTCTCTGACACTCAACTTCATGCTTTTGATTGTTCTCTCTAGAAAATGATGTGCTGCCTGTAAGACATGTGCTTCATACATCTCAACTGTGTTCAGACTGATAACCGGCACATAAAACAGTCCGTCTAACAGCACTTAAAATTAATGATTATTAATAGCTTCTATTGTTTTACTGACAGAATTACGACGGCAGACTGGCTATCGTCCGACTGCAGGATCTGCTGGCTTCCTGGCACCACGTGAGGGCAAATTTATCACAAAAAGGACCTTAAAGAATCTAACGTTAAACTCAAACAGAAATTCTTACATTTAAAATACTGCAGAAAAAAAAGGGAAAAAGAAAAAGAGAGAGACGATGGTACTATTTTTATGTGAAAATATTATTTATGTCCAAAGAAAAATCTGCTCAATATATATAATATAACAATAATATAAAATATGTGAAATATAGAAAATTCATATAAAATAAAATATGCAGTCATTTTGGATTAAAAACAATATAAAATCATTCATTGCTCTTGGACAAATTAAGTAACTTTATTCTTGCATGACAACATATCGTAAATACTATATTAAGTTGTTTTATTTCACTTTAATTATTACTGTTTATTTATTTTTTTAATTGAAATTTGTATTTATTTGATGGTATAATAATCTAAGAAAAAAAAAGCATGTCTAAAAGGTACAATCTAATTTAAAGCCTTCGGTATTTACAATGTTAAATTTATGAGAGACTTTTCAGGGTGTTTATATCCTGCCATGAAGCAAAATTCCCCTCCCTCGAAGCCTAAATGACATTTGAATCAGCCGTCAGCACTGACAGCCGTCTTCTGGCCTAGAGTAACTCTATGGGTGAATCAGAGACTCTGTTTTTCTATTTCAATAGTTTTCTAACAAGCCGCAGCACATTTGCCGGAATCAGCGAGAAGCGTCACGTCACTGCTTGCTCTTTCTCTTTTTTTCCTCCCGTCTTGTTTTGCATCAGAGTTCTGAGGTAAAGGAACCGAAAACAGGGGGTTGAGGAGTACCATGTAAGCTTTACCCAGATGCATGCTGGAACTTACATGTGTGGATAGAGACTGTGCGTTAGTAAACGGGAACTTGGAAAAGCCACAAGCTTTCAGGCATGAAACAATAAATCACAAGACCTGTTATTGTAAAATCAAATTGAGTTTTATAGCTTCTAGTCTTTTTTAAGTCTGTGGCTTAAATCTTGTCTTTTAGCAGAAAAAGCCATTTGAAATGTAGTCTCCCTTTTCCAGAAAACAAAACTGACCGAAGTATTATGACTCATGCATATACAAACTTTGACCTAATTAACTGTACTGTAGGATGGATAATTACATCATTATTTGAGTAGCAAAGCATGTTCAAGTACCGTACATTTCCTTATTAAAGTAAAAATGCTTCTTCATATTCTGTGTATCAGTTTGTATGCTACAGTTGATTTATCTAATCTGGCACGCTTGTACAAGACTAAATGCAAAACTTTGAGCTCAGGAAATGGCCCCCGATACTAGTTTACTCAAAAACAGCTGTGACATCTCTAGAGGCAATCACAGGCCGGACTGATCGTGCAAAAAAAGCCAAAGTGAGCGAGTACTTAGACGTGTTAGACTATCAAGGAAATTTGAGTCTGTAATCTTACTACTGCAATGGGCTGTGAAAACACTTGCACACAAGCACTGACAGCGTTTGATATATTTGGCCCTCAGAGTCGCGGAGTGAGAAATAGCCTGTGAAAACTTGCTCTGCAAAATTCAAATGCACAAAAAAAATACCTTCACATGCTCCGGATCAACGCTCTTCTAGAAACGGACTCTGTGCATGCATGCAAAAGCACATTTTTGGCACTGCATGCATGTTAACCAGCATATCTGCGTTATGTCAGTAACAAACCTCTGTACAAAAGAGCTTCCTTTAAATGTCTGAGCCACTAAACTGAATGTTGCTATTCAGGCAGCTGCTATAAACATATAAAGAGTAACTCGCTCAGCAAGATTCTCCTCAAACTGTTGCATTTGCCATATTTGACCTGAAAGTCAGCACAGGTGCAAGCAGTTTATATGACAGTGCCTCTTGTGGCTGAGAATGCAACACATACTACTTTTAAAGGAACAGTTCCCCCAAAAATGAAAAATTGTCTTCAAATTTACTCTCACTCAAGCCACCAAAGATGTAGATGAGTTAGTATCTTCATCAGAACAGATTTGGAGAAACGTAGCATTACATCTCTTGCTTGCCAATGGATCCTCTGCAGTGAATGGGTGCCACCAGAATGAGAGTTCAAACAGCTGATAAAAACATTGCAATGATCACAAGTAATCCGCACAATGAGTCTACTGTATTAAGTGAAAGTGAAAAGCTGCTTGTTTGTAAGAAATAAATCCATTACTAAGGTGTTTAACCTTAAATCATTGATTCAAAAATACAATTAAAAAAATAAGTCCATAATCCATGACAACGCTTCCTCAGGTTAAAAAGTCCATCTCTTGTTGTTCTCTCACATCAAAATCCACTGCCACATTTGTTTAATGCTGTTTTGGACTGTTTCACTCCTGTGCAAAATGTGCTTGATCTGGGCATATTTTGCTCCTTATTCAGAGGAGACATCTTTTTCACTTGGTAAAAACAATGTTATGAATATAGGACACAAGATGTTAGTTGATGGACTGGATGGATTACTTGTGGATTATTGTGATTTTGTGTTGCGTTTTATCAGCTGTTTGGATTCTGACAGCACCCATTCACTGCAAAGGATCCACTGGTGAACGAGTGATGTAATGCTACATTTCTTCAAATCTGTTCTGATGAAGTAACAAACTCATTTTGGATGGCCATGCATTTTCAATTTCCAAGTAAACTATTCTAACATTGTGTAATCAAGTAATTTGTTGTTGCATAGTGCATATTTTGGCCTTTAGCGTCTGTACGAGAAGCACAATTCAGTTCCTCACACCGCTAAAGCCACTGCAATAAACAGACGTACACAAAAGGATTCTGGATATTGCTTGGACACACCCATTAAAAGAACTCTTCTTTCAGGTTATTCATTTTGGCCACTATCCCTCAGAAACTGCAGTCTGCAATAATTTCAGATGTGAACACAATAACAATCTACTTTTGTGTTTAAACCTGTCGGATTTTGCACTTACCTCTTTGGAGTCTTCCTCACTGGCGCTGTCTGTATCGCTCTCTGCTGGAAGATAGAGAGAAAGCAAAGTGGTCAGACTGATTCATCAGGGATTTCCTGACAGACAGGTTACCGTGTATGGGTGGATCAAACAATGCAAAGATCATCAGATTAAAAAAAAAAAAATTATCTTTACATCTTGAATAATTTAACCGTAAGAAGTTTCAACTGATTGCACCAATTAACAACTGAAAGATATCCTCAGGGCCAGTCATTTCACATTTTTTAGATGAGGAAATACATTTTAAATTGCACAGAGAGCTGCTTAGATAAGACTATATCAATCAGAAATATAAGGAGACAGCAGCTAGTTTGCTTTGGCATTGCGTTTGTGTTTACTATGAATAACTCAACACTTAAGCATGACATTTCATGCCATAAACCACATGCTTTCAGCCCCAGGGACTTCTGAGAAAAAAGGATTGTTGATTGGAAAACACGGAACAACAGGACATGAGTCAACATTCCCGTCCGTGTACAAACACACTGACAAGTGCTACTGTACGGTAAATTTCACGCTACTAAAAACAAGTTTTCATAAGCCAAGCCCCACAATTTCAACAATGGCAAGAGTTCATCTCAGTACTCCACATGCAGCCAATGAGCAGACTATATTAAGAGACAGACAACACCGCAGATAAAGGATATATAGGAGTAGTTTTTTTCTACTCTAGGAAGTAATTTGCATTCCTTAGTTGTAACTAGCTCCCAGAGGGAACTGAATGAAACGGAACACTTATAGACAAATGCAAAAACGTTCTAGCTGTAATCTTGGATCTAGCAGTGTTCACACTTTTAGCAGCGAGCTGGATGGCTTCTTATCAGAAGCAGTGTTTCAGAGCAGGCCTCTGCCATAGTCAGAAACAAATAATTAGTGGTGTTTGCTAAGATAAGAATTATAACTAGGGGGAATTCTGGTAAATTGGGACACTTTGGCCATTGAGATGACTGGGAGAAAAATGTCCCAAATAACTGAATTCACTGTTACTCGTTTTAACAGTTTGTTATAAGGATTTGAATAAACTTCTAACCCTGTGTATTATGCTTTAGCATTCAACTCTACTAAACATAGGGTACATATGACCAAAAACATGCAGGTATTGTACATAATCGACCAATCGTGGGGCTGCGTGTGATCTAGAGGGAATGATCAAAGCGATGCAAATATGCACATGTGTTTGTTTGTTCGATTGACTTGAAGCGTAACTACACACAAATAAAAAAAACAACAAAGTGCGCCACAATGCTTCAAGTCAAATGAACGAACAAACACGTGAAAGCGATTCGAAAGCATAAGGAGCCGTCTGCTCTGCTCTTTATAGCTCTCATGAATGTTACACAACCTGCATAGTACAAATTGCCAAAACCTGGATATTTTAGGCAATTATTAAAATCCTGGCTGGGACGTGTCCCGTATGAACGGAGCATATGGTTACCCTAACTAAACACCAATGAATGATTCATGCAATTAGACGGTTTAGACACGTTTTTGCTTCGAAGCCAATAAAACGTACAAGAAATTCTCATAGACTTACAATAAAAATTATATTATAGACTCCTGCTAGAATACCTAGCTACATCATAGCAATTCACTTAAAAAACATTACAACAAACTTATTTAGAATTACTTGCTTAACCCAGAGATGGTATTAGAACAAGCTAATTCTCCAAAATGGTTTAATTATCGTAAAGTAAGTAACTATTCACTGCTAGATCTTCAACGTCCTCAACATTTTATCTTACAAGCCACATAACATTTTGGACAGTGTTGTTATTGTTAACTAAAATAAAAACTATAATAATTTTTAAATAAGAAAATATAAAATACAAGAAAAATGGAATATACAAATTGTTGCTTTGGCAAATAACTTAAAATATGTTTAAGTTGAAGTACTGAAATGTGTTAATACTAAAACTGAATTAAAAATAAATTAAAAAACTATATAGAAACTACAGAGAAACTTACAGAACTACATAGAAAACGTACAATAAATATATTCTGTCATATGCTTCCTTTTAGTAAAATGTGGACACATACTCATTTGTTTTCTGGTTTAAATAAATCATGACTCACTGTACTTATTCGTTCCCTAGTTTTATTCAATTGTGGCTACATTTTACTACTTTATTCTCTCGTTTTAACTGAACTAAAACAAGGGAACTAATTTAGTCACACTTTATTTTAGTGAAAGTGAAAAGTGAAAGTGAAGTGACATTCAGCCAAGTATGTTGACCCATACTCAGAATTTGTGCTCTGCATTTAACCCATCCGAAATGCACACGCACAGAGCAGTGAACACACACACACACACTGTGAGCACACACCCGGAGCAGTGGGCAGCCATTTATGCTGCGGCGCCCAGGGAGCAGTTGGGGGTTCGATGCCTTGCTCAAGGGCACCTAAGTCGTGGTATTGAAGGTGGTGAGAGAACTGTACATGCACTCCCCCCACCCACAATTCCATCCGGCCCGAGACTAGAACCTACAACCCTTCGATTGGGAGTTCAACCCTCTAACCATTAGGCCACGACTTCCCTTTTCCCTTTTAAAGGTCCAATTCCAGCTAAAAAAAAACATTAACAATGACTTTTGTCTCATTAAGTTTCTAATTTGATGCTTATTAATAGTTAGTAAGGAAAGTTGGTAAGTTTAGGTGTTGGGTAGGATTGGGGGATGTAGAATATGGTCATACAGAATATATGCTTTTATAAGTACTAATAAACAGCCAATATACTAATAAACTAACTAGTTAACTTAATAGTGATAAACAATAGTAATAAACAACTAGTTAATAATGAGAATTGGCTCTGCAGAAATTACATACAAAAACCCAATAAAAAACTTAAAATATAAAAATTATATTTAAAATATCAATAAATAATACTACATTAGTACAGAGCCCCGCACATCACATACAGGAAAAAATAATAAGCTAAATTGTGCGCACGATTTACTAATTTGTTCCCTCAATGTACTAAAAGATGCGCACGATTACTATTGCGTTCTCTCGATTTACTATTTTGTTCACTCGATTTATAAATTGTGCGCACTATTTACTAATTTGTTCCCTCAATGTACGCCCCAATGTCGTGCGCCCAATTTAGCAAATCGAGGGAACGCAATAGTAAATCGAAGGAACACAATAGTAATCATGCGCACGTTTTAGTACATTGAGGAAACGAATTAGTAAATCGTGCGCACAAAAAAATATATATTTTTTCCATACATTAGTGACGAAATAATGCTTAAAAAAGAAAAACACTGGTCCTGCCAACAACCCAGAACACACTAAGTAGTGAGAGTAGTATTGCCAACTCAGTCTTATATGATATTTGTAGACCAATACGCAAACTACCTAGCAACCAATCAGAATACTCTGGCAACCGCAATGTGCAATGTGTTAACAATCTACTTCAAAAACTTTGAACGCACGCCGCAGTGCACTAAATACAGTACTACAATGAACACCTTAGCATTGCAGCTGCAAATCTTGCCCTAAAATAATTTTGGATAAAACTTGTCCATTACAGCAATATAAGTGTTTAACTGTACCATGCTTCAATTATAACATACATAAAACATATATAAAATAACTTTTGGACAAACTAGTCCATTGTAGCAATATAGGCTATAGGCTAAGTGCAGAACTGTGCCATGCTTTAATTAGAACATACTGAAGGCACACTTTAACTTTCTGAAGACGAGCACATGCAGGTGAGAGAGTGAACTGTGTTCGCACCTCACCGTTATATATTAACTCCATCCGGCCAGAGCTTAGTTACAGAACAGAGGTACAGCCGACGTGCAACAGACAGCATGTCCTTGAGCCTTAACTCTAATGGACGTTGTACAACACAAGCAACACACGCAGCCTACACAGATCTCAATGCCTCAAAGCATGTTTCAAGCTAAAAAATTAAATGCTTTAGAAGTGATGTTTTCAATTTGATCTGAAATGAACGCTTTCTTTTCAAATAAGAACAACAGATACACTGCAAGATCTCACTTTTTCCAGTACAAACATCTAAACATTCTTAAATCAGGATACTTTGAGAAACAAAATGAATTAAGATATTAAGTCTTGTTCTCCAAAATAATTTTAAATGAAGGTTAAGAAAAGGGGAAAGAAAACTAAGGGAATTTTTCCTCCACTGAATAAAAACAAACAAAAAAAGCTAATTGTGTGTGTGTGTGGGGGGGGGGGTGTTCTTCACAATTTTGCCTTTTTTCCTCACAATTGCCAGTTTACATCTCACATTTCTCAAACTTGCAATTCTGGCTTTTTTTATCAGATTTACATGATATAAACTCATTAGTACCAGAAATAGTCACAATTGTGAACTCCCAAGTGTGAGAAAAAAATATATATAACTGCATATTAGTATCATGCAATTCTTAGAAAAAAAGCCAGAATTGTCAGATAAAACGTTGCAACTCCTTGTTTACATTTTTACATCAGTAGCGCAAATGGACTTCCATATTTTCCTGACCCAACTCGCAGGAATTTTGTTTAAGCTCAATTAATTTGAGAACTGATTCAAAAAACACATTTCTTATCTTATGTAATTTTGCTTTTCAATTAAATGCATAGAATAAAAAAAATTGATAGTTTAACAGTAAAACAAAAATACGAAAATCTTTTTTGTAGTGTAGTACCTAAAAAAGAGACCTTATCTACACTGCAATAAACAATCTTAATCATTATTTTTGTCTTGTTTTCCAGAACAAGTATCCAAAGTTCCTAAATCAAAATCAATCAATCAAGTCCTATTTTCAGAAAAAAAAAGTAAATAAAAAAATTATAATCTAAATTAAGTGAGTTATTGCCTGAAACGAGAACAAATATCTGTCAATGTGGAAAAATAAAAATAAGCTTTATTCAAAGTAAAAACAAGATTATTTTTCCAATTGACAGATATTTTTTTAAAATATGTTTACAGCCTAAATTAATTTTAATTTTTTTTTTTAGAAAACAAGACTTAATATCTTAAGAAATTTACATTTTCTAATTAAATGTATCTAGATGCAAGAAGATATTTAAGATAAGATACAAAAACAAAATACATCAAGTAAGAAAAACTACACTGAAAAAAGAGGTTATGTCGTGCTTGTTGTTTGAACACACAAGATCAAATCTACCGCCTGTATCGGTTTCAACTGGTCACTGAAAGGCAAACAACAGGATGGTTTGGAGGACTGGACATTTATATTAATCAAAAAGTCAAAATATTTCAGCAAATGGAACCGGCCTTGGACAAATTCAAACCGACATCTTTGTAACTGGATGAGTGCAAAACCAGCAAGGATCTCAAAGCAATGCTGCACTGTGAATATAGTCATGGCTAAAGTATGGAAGTATTTGTCAAGCCAACCTCCATACGAGGAGACGGGGGAGATCTGTAAGGGGTACAGGTCACTGGATGTCACGGCCTGCTCCTCATTCTCCGTCACCACCTCAATGGTCTGACACACGTCCGGCAGATCGTTGATGATCAGGTGGTCGTCCCCTGGGCTCCTCCCACCAGCCTCTGAGGAAGGAGAACAGGGAAGAGAGAGTGAATATGGAGAACAGTGAAGTGGGAAGTGAACGTGTGTCTTAAAGAGGCCTGAGCCAGATCTGTGTCATTTTTCACTCTGGACGCAATCCCTCCGGTCCATGAAGCTGAACTCTATTTCCCATGACTCCGTAATAAAATGATGCACTGGAAACAAGGTTAAAAACAAATTAACCAGCTGTAAGGCATTTTGTAAATCAATTACGTTGCAGTTCATTTTTGCTTTGCCAAGTCCATGTGCATCACAGATCCCACATGACTAACAAAGCAAACACAGGCAAAGCTTACCTTTTACCCCGACCGAGTGCGTTAGTGAGATTGAAAGGGAAACAGAGAACAGTGGACGTGAATAAACAAACACAGGAACAAGGAGATCTGGATAAACAGGTCCACAACAGAATGATAGGTGCAGTGGGATCATATCCCATCCCAAATGTAAAAGACTCGCACTTAAATCTGTCAAGAACATGCCTATATTACATATGTATTTGTATGTTGTGGTAGCAGTTGTTGTACTTAATTAAATTCATGTTGATTTATCCTGTTGTCAATTTTCATTAATATAAATTAAATTATTATTATTACAGTATGGGAATTTGGTGGGGAAAAGTTGCATGAATTTATATAGTTTTCAAATTTTTTCTTTAAAGCAAATATAATTTCCTTTTTTTTATGGGGAGAAATATAACCCATAATTCGACCTCCACAATTTCCAATGACACAACCTTTGACAAAACCATTCCTTCATTATGTCACTAACTGTTCATTTAACGCCAGCCATTCATACAATTCAATAGTAGGCAAATCAAAAGGCTTTTTCTAACTCAAACCGACAGCACTGTGACTCACTGGGTTTACATGTGTAGGTGTTATAACACGGCTGCTGGTATGAGGAACAAAACTTACTCTATTGATCAAATTCAGTGTCATGAGTAGATAACGTCTATAAAGGTTTTGATTTTGGAGATTTGTGAAGGCAGAGCAATGTGAGAGAAAGTCAAACAGCTGTGAAGTGATGCATGTGTTAAATTAGGATAGGAGAGGCACAGCAAAACAAACTCAGGTTGTTTTTGAGCGAAGCCTGAAGAATTCTGGGTATTTGCAATAAGTGGCTGAGGAACACAGAAAAAACTGCTGTTGTGCTTCAAAGACTTTTACATATTCTCTCAAACCACAAGTCATGCTTTTTTGAAGAGGATCCTAAAATAAACTTGAGAGATCTTTTAACAGCTTAATTTGTAATAATAATATAACCAAAAAATGGGAAAAAGATCTCACATCAAAGAAGGTGGAGTTTCAGAACGTGTTTAAGTGAATGTGTTTAGGAGCCAAAATGAACCCCCCCCCCCAGAAAGTTCGCTTTGGTGATCTTTTTCGAACTGCCAAAACGAACTTCACTTCGGCCTGATTTTGTTCGAAATTACATCATATCAGTTCATGCTTCAATTTCGATTTCAATTGCAATTTCAATTTCAAGTATATCAGGGCCTTAATAGATGACTCACAATTTTTTCTATTTTGGTGAACAGAGAAACAAAATGTGCCACTGAGAGAAAACATACAGATAAAAACTAATCATAGAGCAGATAGCATTTCAGGTCGTAAGTCCTTTCTTGCTAGATTGTGAAGAACAGGTTCCACCTGAATATACTCATGTGACCTGAGCACAGGTGTGCAGGGTGGAGCAGGAAGAACTACCTACCTGTACCAGAGTAATCTGCCTCCTGTTTGATTGTGACTGGGGTTTTACACGACGAAGAGCCGTTACTGTTTTCCCAACTCGAAGGTGCAGGGCATGGTCGCACTGCCTGCAGTTAACACACACACAAACACATTACATTCACATCTGTGTCAGATGTATCTCATAACCTGTTTTGATTAGAGCATTTCTAACAGCAACAGAATATACACAAGCGTGAAAGTCCATACCTTTATCTTTTCTTCTTTTTCAATCCCTCTCTTTTTACCTTTGAGAAACACAGACACACAAATCCAGATCAGTGCACGCAAATAAATAACACTTCAGAAAGTATGAAAACGGCAGATGTCACAAAACCTGTCAAGAAGATTTCTAGGTTCAACTGTTTCACTGGTGGGTTGTTAAAGTATTGGGACATTTGTCTTATATTAAAGTAAAAGACCCTCGGTCCCCACAAGTATAGTCAATAAAATACACACACACACACACACACACACACAAAGTAAGGCAGCTCTCAGAAGGGTCATGAACGCTGAACGTCTGCTGACATCCTGGAGCTCACATCTGCGAAAACTTTATCTTTATTAACAAACTGCATATTTGAAACTTGTATATGCATATGAATACAAACTTACTATGTATTTTTTTCTCAGTTATTCAAGCGTTAAATTATTTATTTCTAATATTTTTCTGTGAAATATGGCACAAATATTTTTCTTATGTCAGCTTCTGTGAGATTGACCCAAAAACATAACAGGCAGACTAGGTGGGATCATCCCATTCTTAGGTGTGACTGAACAAACATAACAGAAATGTCTTTAAATGCACATCATGAAGGGTGTCAGTGCTGATGCGTGAGTGACTGACCTCTCTTTGAATGCCGTTCGGACGATGACAGCATCTTGTACACCCTGAAGGCATTTGTTCCCTTTTTGATGCTTTTGTCTTTCACCTCCTCGATGTCAGGCAGGGAGTTCATCGCACAGCGGAAGTTTGCCTTCCATGTTTTGGGGTCCGGTTTGTCACCTGGTTGATATTTCCCTAAACAATGCCAGTGGATAATGCAGAATGGCAGGTCACTACCACTTTATATTGTATTGATATTGTATTGTATCACTAGCTGTAAACTTATGATGAAACTCAAACTCTAGGAGTATCATGGAGACACTTCACTGGACTTTTGATGTTTAACAGAAACAACCACTCAAAACACCCTAGCAACAACTAGCAAAATCCTAACATCCACCTTAAACACCTTAGCAACCACCTAGCTAAATCCTAACAACCACTCAAAACACCCTAGCAACAACTAGCTAAATCCTAACAACCACTCAAAACACCCTAGCAACAACTAGCTAAATCCTAACATTCACCTTAAACACCTTAGCAACCACCTAGCTAAATCCTAACAACCACTCAAAACACCCTAGCAACAACTAGCTAAATCCTAACAACCACTCAAAACACCCTATCAACAACTAGCTAAATCCTAACATTCACCTTAAACACCTTAGCAACCACCTAGCTAAATCCTAACAACCCACTCAAAACACCCTAGCAACAACTAGCTAAATCCTAACAACCACTCAAAACACCCTATCAACAACTAGCTAAATCCTAACATTCACCTTAAACACCTTAGCAACCACCTAGCTAAATCCTAACAACCACTCAAAACACCCTAGCAACAACTAGCTAAATCCTAACAACCACTCAAAACACCCTAGCAACAACTAGCTAAATCCTAACAACCACTCAAAACACCCTATCAACAACTAGCAAAATCCTAACATCCACCTTAAACACCTTAGCAACCACCTAGCTAAATCCTAACAACCACTCAAAACACCCTAGCAACAACTAGCTAAATCCTAACAACCACTCAAAACACCCTAGCAACAACTAGCTAAATCCTAACAACCACTCAAAACACCCTATCAACAACTAGCTAAATCCTAACATACACCTTAAACACCTTAGCAACCACCTAGCTAAATCCTAACAACCACTCAAAACACCCTAGCAACAACTAGCTAAATCCTAACAACCACTCAAAACACCCTAGCAACAACTAGCTAAATCCTAACAACCACTCAAAACACCCTATCAACAACTAGCAAAATCCTAACATCCACCTTAAACACCTTAGCAACCACCTAGCTAAATCCTAACAACCACTCAAAACACCCTAGCAACAACTAGCTAAATCCTAACAACCACTCAAAACACCCTATCAACAACTAGCTAAATCCTAACATCCACCTTAAACACCTTAGCAACCACCTAGCTAAATCCTAACAACCACTCAAAACACCCTAGCAACAACTAGCTAAATCCTAACAACCACTCAAAACACCCTAGCAAACAACTAGCTAAATCCTAACAACCACTCAAAACACCCTATCAAACAACTAGCTAAATCCTAACATCCACCTTAAACACCTTAGCAACCACCTAGCTAAATCCTAACAACCACTCAAAAACACCCTATCAACAACAAGCTAAATCCTAACATACACTCAAAACACCCTAGCAACAACTAGCTAAATCCCAAAAACCACTCAAAACATCCCTGCAACCAACTGGCAAAATCCTATCAACCACCCTAAACACCCTAGCAACAACTAGCTAAATCCTAACATCCACCTTAAACACCTTAGCAACCACCTAGCTAAATCCTAACAACCACTCAAAACACCCTATCAACAACTAGCAAAATACTAACAACCACTCAAAACTCCATAGAAACAACTACCAAAATCCTAACAACCACTCAAAACACCTTAGCAACAACTAGCTAAATCCTAACAACCACTCAAAACACCCTAGCAACAACTAGCAAAATCCCAAAAACAACTCAAAACATCCCTGCAACCAACTAGCAAAATCATATCAACCACCCTAAACAACCTAGCAACCAACTAGCAAATGCCCAGCAGCCACAGAGAACACCCTAGCAACCAACCAGTAAAACCCTAGTGACTACCCAGGACAGCCTAGGAACCAAAAAGTAACCACCCTACCAACCACCGAACCCAGAATACCAAAATAAGCAAACCACTCAGAACACCCTAGAGACCAACCAACCCATAACACCACCTAGTGACTACCGAGAACACCCTAAAATCCATCTAGAAACCCTAGCAACCATAATGGAGCATGTCAACAGCTCCTTCAGATTAGCGGTTCTCAGCCACTGAAGTGTGTGAGACGTGAATTTAAATTGTATTTATTTACAGAGGTATATGATGTCACACTTGTGCAGCACAAATCTCTGAATAAATGTTCCGAAGTGACAAACTTCAACAGATTTACAATTAAACCTAGTTTGAATCTAGTCTGGTCTAGATCTAGTTTGAATATTCACAACTGCATCCCAACATTATGAACGTTCTGTTTGTACAGCATGTATACTGTATGTGCATTTAAGGGCACACATGACCGTTTGCATGCTCACTGCACCTGTATGGATGGCCCAGTTTCGGAAAGAGCGGCGCATCTTTCTCCACGTCCCAGCCGTGTCGCGCAGCATGCATCCATGGAATCTGGAATATTCTCTTCTCCTGCAGGCAAAGAACATGCAAAACATGTCACAAGCCAAGACACACCTAAAATGCACTTCATTTGTGCACCAACTCACATTTATATGGCAGAATATTTCACAAACAATAGCCTCTTGCTCATGGCAAGTGAAAACAATTCTGCAAAAAGACAAGTTTCAACAACCACAGTCACAGTACCTTGTTGACCCATTTGAGGCCCGGTATTTTACAAGAGTTTATCTGCTCTTCCAACCATGGTCTCATACGCATTCTCTCCACCGGCATGCTGGCCTAGAGAAAGAGAGAGAGAGAGATCTGGAATGTGTCAAAGTTTGACGGCAACCTTTCCTCCTTCAACAGGTTGTTCATTCCTCTATGAATATCCAGGAAGCACGATGACAAACTTTAACCCTATTTCTAAAAACGAACCTCCAGCGGAGACCATCTGATTCACAATTTACCGAAAGTTACTGCAATCAAAATGATTATGGGTTATGATTCGTATTTGGGCTTTTGTGAAAGCAAGAGTCAGGACCGTGAGTCAAGACGTGAATGACAACACATAGAGGATGTTTGTGTGTGTGTGTGTGCGCGCGCGCGCGTGTGTGTGTGTGTGTGTGTGTGTGTGTGTGTGTGTGTGGTGAGCAAGAAAGTTTATCTAACAAAGAGTACATGTGGTCAGACCTGTAATATCAATCATGCAACATGACAGACACAGAAAGATGTCTCTTGATCCATTTTCATTTCACAAACCTCAAATCACAAGTTAGCGATTAACCAATGTGAGCTCATATAAAGGTTTATAGTTAATCACAACGAAAACTTGCACTTTAAAATCATCAGTTTGTTGCTTAGACCTTTGAGCCTTTATGGTCCATTAGGAAATGAGAGCGAACATAGGCAATCAAAACACAGAACAACAACATACAAGCATTACACTGCATACTACAGCACAGACAGACACAATTATGAGCCCCCAAAAAGTTACCATAATAGTGTTGAAGTATTCAGTAAACACAATAGTGTATATATATATATATATATATATATATATATATATATATATATATATATATATATGTGTGTGTGTGTGTATGTATGTATGTATAATACACACACACACACACACATACATACATATATGTATCTATGTATGTATGTTCATATTGAATATGTAATATTATTATATAATATTTAAGTGTGGACATTTGTTTGTGTATTTTTAGACATTAATAGATTATAGCAAAGCAACACGTTTTTCGAAGACATTTCTCATCTAAACTATTTGTACCAACTATTCAACTTTCTCATTAACTATTCGTAGGCAAGTTAGTATTTCATAGTGTACATTATAACACTGTTAAGCCTGAATTTAATAGAGCATCATGATTTGAACTTGACCAAAAATACTAATAATACTAAAGATAATATAAAAACTATTAACTTCAGTTTGTTAATGCGTTATATTAACACAAAATCATGTAATAAGATTATGAAGCTATATTTATCATCTTATCAGACTAAATTCGGATTCAGACACTGGTGCACCAGTTTATGACAGACACTTTCCATTACAGTGCCCATGTTACACCCAGTACGTGTCCATGTAAGTCAATAACAGCAATAATAATATCCACATGTCCGTACAAACGTCTAAATAACATAATTTGACATGAAGAACACGTTATTCATTAGTTCTACTCAGTACTTACGGTGGAGTTACATTGCGGTGTCCCAATCATTCTTGCAGTACACTAAGTCAGTTGACTTCAACCTCCCCAAATAAGTATGATAGTGCTGTCAAGTCAACTCAAAAGTGAAAATAAACATTCCTTGATTCCCATTGGATCCAAACACCCCTTGACTTTCGATTTAACGCTCAGCCCAGCAACACTCCGTGGCCTACAGCATAAACATCCACTTATATACACATGAGCCCTAGAAATACATCCGGAAATTTCATTTATTACCTGCGACGCGTAGAAATCACTCCAGGGATAAAAGCAAAGAGTGTATGAAGAGTCTTGACAATTTGTAGTTCTCGATAACAAAACAAAAAGTCAAATGGGATTGATTTCGCTCTTCAGATCGAAAGCAAAACAAGTGAAGGAAACAAGCGCTTGGGTGGAAATCCCCAACGTGCGCGCGTGCGAGTGAGCTGACTGCGTGTTTACAAATCCTACTACGGCCAGGGTTTGGATAATTAATATTAACGACGTGGCAAGACGTTCGCGAGCTGATTAGCTGGCACACAGACAACTTCGTAGGTGGGCGTGTGAATATTAGTAAAAGTGGGAGGCAGTCAGAGTAGTAACGCCTTGAATGGGGAAGGCCTAGCTAATGAATATTAATAGCGCAGCGAGAAGCTCGGGCACTGATTGGCTGACAAGCAGAAATGTGGGTGGATTTCAATGAACGATCTGTTTTTGAGTTTTGAGTTTTGCTTTTGTATGAAGAATCCGTTTTCTGTTCCAAATGACAGCCTAAATACAATTAACTCAAATCCATTTGCATTAAATTTTATTGTTGGTGTTTTATTGTATATCATAATTATTTTCATTAACATCACTTGTACCTTATTTTATTATTCTTCCCTCTCACAACTTTGATTATGTGTGTAGTTTATTTCGCAATACTTCATGTAAAACAATAAAATACCGGAGACTTTACGCCGAGCAACGTCTACGAACCTACTAAATATTCATTAGCTAAACCTTCGCCATAGTAGATTTTGCGCTGGTTTGTTCATTGGCTGCAGACTGAAATGCGAAACTCGATTTCATTTTCACTTCCTCGTTGTTTCGTTATTGCTTCTTAAAGGCGAAGCAGGCAGAAAAGAAACTTAAGCTGCCACATGCAAATACGTATCGCGCTTTAGTGCTGCTGGTTGTGTGTGATTAGAAAATTACCAAGTTTCTGAGAGTTCTTTTGTGTTAATTTTACATC
Organism: Carassius auratus; assembly: GCF_003368295.1. NCBI lineage: Eukaryota > Metazoa > Chordata > Actinopteri > Cypriniformes > Cyprinidae > Carassius > Carassius auratus. The sequence goes on from NC_039256.1 coordinate 15,960,112, forward strand.
ACATATTTTTATATGCAGGTGTTGTGCATAATGCATAGCTGTATGCATCTGACTAAAAAAATGCATTAATCTATTGTATGTTTTTATTGAGTGCACTACTGATGTGCATAATAGTTGTGTCCATGACTACAGCTGGAATGACATTTACAGAAAGATATTGAACTGTAGAGATGAGAGAAGCAATGCAAGTTGTTAAAAGCATTATAGCTGTGCAATCCTATCCTCACTGTGTCTTTCCACAAACACACACACACACACACACACAGAGAGAGAGAGAGAGAGAGACTCATTATCTTATCTATGCTGCCAAGCCCTGCAACTCCCAGCGTATGATGCAACCATAGACTGTATAAAAGAGATGCAACACACCGACTCTAACAACACAAACCATATTTTAATAATACACTGGACTCAGATATACTTTGCTAGAGGCCCATAATTACAAAACTACCCTAAAGCTTTTCTAAAATCAATCCTCTTTACTTAAATCATCCATGATTTTCCCCTGTATAGAAATAGTTTTTAATTAAACAAACACGAAAAGGAAACAGCTTGACAGATGATTGAGAAACAAGACTGAAACAGAAATAAGATAAAGTTTCAGGGAGTTGTTCTGCTTTCTGTCTCATTTCTCAGGAACACAGCTTGTTTTTAAGCACTTGGCTGGGATCTAAGAACAGAACACCACCTTGTGGTTAATACTGGTGTGATCTCGTGCTACAAGTCTCTTATTTATCAATATTACCATATATTATTATAATTCACTAAAACTAAACGTTAATTCCTTGAAAAGTAAATAAAAAATAAAGGTCAACTGAAATAAAATATAATATTAAAAAGTACTTTTATTTAATCTAGTTGCCAATGCAGCATTTCAAAATTTCATAATTTTAATAATGTAATAAAATAAATCTAAAATAAAATAAAAAACAAACAAAAAAAACTATATAGACATATTAAAAACCAATAAAATAAAATAAAAAATGCCAATAAATAAAAACTATAATAGCATCTCAATGATCCTAAAGTAACTCTTTGAGAATTTGGACACTTATCAATTTTAGTTTAAAAAAAAAATGTTTTAAAAATATTTGCTTTAATAGTTTTTGTTGCTTCACTTCTCTTAAATAAATCAAATCATTCGGTGTGAATAACCTCATGCTGATTAAGTGAGAAACTTTTATTATTATTAATATTAACACTGTCATTGCTTATTTTTTTTGTGGAAATAATTTTCAAGATTCTTTGATAAAAGTTGTCAAGTTTTTTTTTGTGTAAAAATTCTGAATAAACTTTACATTCTCAACACAAATTACACAAAGCACACAAGCTTAATAGCAAACTAAAATGTTTATTTATCATAATACAAATTGTGCTATTATTTATGTTCAGAACTTCTGATGATAACTGATGATGAAACTGAGAACCGTGAACCTCGCAGACGAACCAAGCAATGCACAAATGGTGAGTGACAGCCAAAAAAATCATAAAAGAGCTGTCTGTGTCAAACCCAGCACTGTAACATTTTACACACCAGGATTACGAAAATATAGATAATTTCAAATACCCATGATCAAAAAATTGTGTATTAAAATCCAGTATTTCCCTTAAAATTCCCTTTATATCCCTTCCTGTTTTGACTGCAGTCTGCAGTGCTATAAACGGCTACATAATAATTATTAAAATAATGATTTAAAAGTGTTTGTACCCCACTGCAACATAATCAGTTAAATACACATTAATTATTTAGGGAAACATACTTCTTTGGTCAGCATAGACATAATACATGGGATTTGTTTCTTGTTAGTCATCCTTGGATCATTGCAGGAGGATTTAAAGTCCAGCGCCACCTTGTGGTTGACACGTGTCATGATCTGCATGATCTCCAGCTGCTTGCCGTATTTTGACAGCATCTCACACAGTGAGGAGATGAACCAGGAACCATTAGCATTGTTCCTCCAAGAGTAATAACCTGAGAACAGACAGAAAAGAAAGAAGTAAGGGCATTTATATCTGTGCATTTTCTTTGGTTCTCAAGAAAGTTTCTTCAAATATTAGTTACCTGGTACAGTGGAGTAGACATACAAAAAGTCTGCCTCTATAGGAATCCTCTGTGCCTCCTCTCCACCTACACTGTCGCACTCGATGCCATCATCCAGACCTGTGCCTCTGCAAGCCTGGAGACACACAGGACAGACACTCAAGCATCTGTGTAAGAAGCTATTGATGTCATATCATTTGCATCACTGCATGTCATTGAACTAAAGTCTACTGGCTACTTAAAAAAAAAAAAAAAAGCAAGAGCCCTTTAATAGGAGTGCAGTTGGGTTGGTGCTTGTGTCACGGTTTCTGTGATTCCATGCAGAACAAATACAAAATGAAAAACCTGTGAAATCCAAATGGAAAGGTTCGACATCTGCATTTATTTTATTGTTTTACAATTGTTTTGTTTTCTTTAGGAATCCTGTAAGCACTTTTTTTATTGATATTAAGCAGATATCATTTTTGTTCATATAAAAAATTTATGACATTGTCACAATTGCAAATGGAAATTGTGAACCATTAAAGCAGGTTCTAATATCTATCTATCTATCTATCTATCTATCTATCTATCTATCTATCTATATATATATATATATATATATATATATATATATATATATATATATATATATATATATATTTATTTATTTATTTATTTATTCTGACACGTGTCCTGAGCACAAGTGATGCGCCGGTCAATGTATAAATAACCCGCACCTGACCGATGTTTTCAACTAACCCGCCCGCAACTCGGTCCGCAAAAAAAGAAAAAGAAAATATAGTACATGACCCGCTTCCTGACCCGCATTTTTTACAAGTAGCAAATGCGTCGCCCCTTTATATTATTTTAATTACTTAAATAGACTATAGCCTACAGCATAATAAGCGTTATGACCGCACACTTAAGGCTTGCCACAAAGAACCGGTTAAAGTAATGATTATGAATGTGTTTAAATTAGCAAGGACTCATTTCATTGTTTAGTAATAAACTGGTGTTTTCTGTGTCGCTGCTAAGATGAAGCTGACGATGCGGACACACCATGAACACCAGAGAGAAATGCACATTTCATATGGATTACATAATCAGAGAGTAGCCTATTTATTTTGGTTTGAATATTTTAGTTTAAAAGTAGACATTTCAAGCATTCTGTAATACATTGCCTAAATTTCTTTTTAAACCCACCGACTAAAAGATTAAGACACTACCTGTCCCAAAATATCACCCAAGGTTTCTACAGCTTTTTTCTGAACTATTTCAGAATCTGGAAAAATGACTGGGGCTAACTTGTTACTGCAGTAGAGCGATATGAATGTGTGTGATGTACGGCATGATAAATGCTCGTCACTTCTGCTGCCCAAACTTGTCAGCCTGTGGGTCATTTGGTTTATTGTAAAACGACTGCACTGATTTGCATGTTTCTTGATGATGAAACCAATGATGATGATGAGCTGCCTTGAACTACGTTCGCCGTGTGTTTCCCAGAAAATAACTGCATACCTCAGAACATTCAGAAACCAATCAGGTTCAAACATTCAATGGCCCGTAGTGTTATATATATATATATATATATATATATATATATATAATGTACACACACACACACACATACATACATATATAAACTAATACAAATTAAAATGAAGTAAATCAGTGGTAGTAAAAAGTAAAATAACACAATTCTGAACAATAAAAGACTTCTATAGTATCAATCAACTCACCTGAATGAAGAAAAGCTTGGGTTTCCCCACCAGTGATCTGCAGCGGTCTCCTCTGAAGAGTGCAAACAGTTCCTTCAGCTCAATACAGTCATCTGTGCCAAATATCCTATCATCTTCTCCATGACTCAGCAACACACACGCAAACATGGCTGATTTACTGTGATCTTCTTTAGACACTGAGGATGAAAGAATATACGAGTTTATGACTGATCAATTCAATTATTGTAACCAATCACTATTCAGACTCAATCAACATACCTTTAGTTAACAAATTTCTCATCTGTGACACAGTCTGATCATTGTAAATTTTCGTTTTGAAGCCCAGATTTGAGAAGGCCTGAAACACATTCTTTGCATCCTCGTCTGTCCCGTTACGAACTCCCAATTCTGTTCAAAAAAGGGGAAAAAAAGGATTAATCAAAAAAGTATCAGGACATTACTACTAACCTGTTCAACTCATCAGGGCTAGTCCCAGCTCGTACCTGTATTTCTCTGGAAATTCTTGTTGTTGATGACGATACATTGTCCCAGACTGGGATAGTTCATATTGTATTGAAAAACATCTGAATGTGGTTTGGCATCCGTCTGATCAATTCCAGCATCTGTGACATTTGAACCCCTGTGCAAACAAAGAGACTTTTATGATGCGTTCACAATTACTGTGGAAATGATTTACTGACACTTTAGGAAGTGGTAAATAAAAAGTGGTTAGTTAGCAGTTACTTTCATTAACTTCACAATGAGATTTTTCCTTATTTTTGACTAATTTTGATTATTCACTCACAAATGAAAATTAGCTGAAAATGTATTTCACCCTCAGGCCATTTCAGATGTATACAGGTTTCTTCATCAGAACGGATGTAAAAAAAAATAAAATAAAAAGTGCTTTACATCACTTGCTCACCAACGGATTCACTACATAGAAACATTAGTGAGCAATTTAAAATCTGTTCAGATGAAGAAACAAACTCATCTATCAAAGTTTTGGTTTTGGCTGAACTATTCCTTTCGTATGCCTGTTTTTCTGCATTTCTGCAGTTGATCAGTTTTCATTTAAATCACACATACTCTTTGGCATTCACTTGTCTGGCATCCACAGAGTCCGACATGGTCACTAAAGGGAAACAAAAGAAACAGATCTACTGATACATAATGCTTCAGATTTCCAGCAATTTTAATAAATGTTATAGACTATTATGTCAAATCAACACATTCTCTAGCAATTCCAAGTAACATAACATGAGGAAATTTATATATATATATATATATATATTTTTTTCTTTTTTTTTTTTTTTGCAAGTTTCTATGCAAGTCACTGATTTTGTACACTCACACACACTTATGTTACTACAACTATTCATAAAAATGACATACAATACTTTAGGATGACTACTGTATTCTTGTAAGGAAATGACCATACAATATGTGTTTTCAAACGCACTTCCCATAAAGCCTGACCTTTAAAACAACAGGTGTAACAAGTTCATATAAAGATAACTTGTTTGTTTCTTTCTTAGTCTCTACATGTTGAACATCCACAATGATCACAAATATCTGGATTTATGGTAACTTTGTATTATGAATTTTTGTCTTAGACTATCACAGCCACCTTAATGAGACAAAACCTAATTTTAACCAGAAACAGAATCCATTGAGTCTCTAGTGGCATTTACAGTCACTTCTGATTTCTTATTATTTTTTAAATCTAAATCCATTTGTCATTCGTTTTTTTAAAAGCACATTTCATTCTGAAACAATATATATATATATATATATATATATATATATATATATATATATATATATATATATATATATATATATATATATATATAAATGTAATTAAGGTGATCAGTAGTGTGACTAAGGTAAATAACTTACAGTTGTGTTGTCAGGTGTTTTCCTTCTGAAAAAGAAATGACAAACAAATAGTTTTGATGATCCGGAAAGTTTTAAACTAGTACAAACCCAAAGAAAGTTTCTCTTTAACAGGGAGGGAGGGTAGAACGTAGACAAATTTATATTGTAAATATTAATGGAGTGATATTTTTAACGTCCTCTAAGACAAATTTTAGATTGTAAATATTAATTAATATTTTTAACGTCTTTTCAATAGCGAAATCCTACTCATAAATATGAACCAAAGAACCAAGCATTAAATCCTAATAGTTCCGTGAGACTGGCTCCACCCACGAAAACGCATGCGCAGTAAACACAACAGTCTCTAAAAGTACAGTACAATATTATAGAAGTCATTCCGAAAGTAATTCTTATAGCGGATTTTTTAGCTTTATCTAAATCTAAATTTACGTATTCTGCTCGAACAGAAAATGCTGATTGGCTGATTCTGCGTTCACGTTTGTAATTCTTTTTACATGAACCTTCAGAAATCTAATTTGCTTATTTTTGTTCAATTGATGAAGATAGCTTTTTTTGTTGTTTCTGTTTTAATAGCCCTGGATGCTTGAAATGCACAATGCAATGCTCAAAAGATGCTTGGAAGCCTAAATGTGCACATAAAATAATAATGCAGTTTATTTGTAATGCACTTTTCTTAAACCCAAAGTGCATCCAGTCAATAAAACTAAAATAACAAGAACAAAACAACAGTTAATTAAAACCAACCTTAAATAAATGTGTCTTTACGAATTTTAAAGTGTTCCAAAGTTGAAGAGTTTCTGATGGTAGAAGGAAGTGCATTCCAGCTTGAGGGCTTTTAATGAAAAAGCTCTTTCCCCCATATATCTTAAATTTAAATGAAGGCTGACAGAGTAAAAGAGAGTTGGCAGAACAGATAGGGTGTGGTGGAATATAAAGACTAATAAGATCACAAAGACACATCCCGTGCAGTCCCATATGTTCACATTAGAACTTCAGAATCAATCTTATAGCGTTAATAGGAAGCCAGTGCAACTGGAAGCACCGGTTGTAATGTGTTCCCGGTGTAGTGTTTCTTCTGTTGCAGTGTATCCAGTAGACTACGTACACAGAGAGTTATAACTCAGAACCACATATTTATTATAGAACACAAGCAGCTCCTGCTGCTAACCCGCTCATGCAAAACCACTGTCTAACTCGTCTAACACAGTAACCCCCACTTAGTCAACCCAAGGTAGCCCTCTAGTGGAGTCAATATGCAATTACACCATAAATGCATATAACACTACATCACATCCTCCCTTTTCACAGAAAACAATACAAGCAATAAACAGGATATGAACTCTGGATATAGATCTTAAAGTTCTCGTAACAGGAACATTTTCTTTCTTACTTATAGCAAACATCTTGCATATTAAGCAGTTCAGAGCTTAAAAATGCTTCACCTTAATTACTAGGTAAATATACAGTCAATTCATACAGTAGTCCTGAAACATCACAGGAACTTTTACAACCCGACCAGTCTTGGTGGTTGTGGTGCTGCTGTTACATACAGATTGCTCTGGCACACACTGTACAGGCTGATCTGTCACTTCATGTGCCTCTGGGATGTGAGAGTGTGTATCGTCATGGGTCTCAACTTCTGGATTAAATGTTTCTGTAGGCTTGTGAATTGTTTTCCTCAGGTGGCGCCTGTTGCGGCGAAACTGTCGTCCTGCTTCATTGACAACATTATAGGATCTTGGTTCATCTCGTTTTGAAACAATAAGACCCGGTTGCCACCCTCTGTCTGTTTCAATGTGCACAGTATTTCCCGCATGCAGTTCTGGAAGACTTTTTGCCCCCACATTGTAGTGACACGCTTGCTTCTTTTGCAGGGTTTGGAGCGCCTGATGAACACCTTTGGGAGTAGTTGGGCGCAGGACTTCACTGGACACTGGTAAGGTGCTCCTTAGAACTCTTCCCATCAGAACCTGAGCTGGTGAGTGGGACATACCAGTGATAGGAGTATTTCTCAGTGAGAGGAGAGCAAGGTGATGGTCCACTCCTGATTGTTCAGCTTTCTTTAGGACTTGTTTGACCGTTTTGATTGTTCTTTCCGCCATCCCATTTGACTGAGGATAGGCCGGACTTGAGTGTGTCAACTTAATGCCCCACTCCGCAGCAAACGTCTTCATTTCATAGCTAGCAAAGGGTACATGATCGCACACTAGCTCTTTTGGAATGCCATGCCTTGCATACACTGCTTTCATCGTTTCAATTACTGTGTGCGCAGTCTTGTCTCTGATGTTCATCACCTCAGGAAATTTTGACAAATAATCGACAATCAGTAAAAATGACTGACCTCTGATTTCAAAGATGTCGGCAGCTACTTTTAACCAGGGGAGCTCTGGGATTTCATGAGAGATGAGTGGCTCTTTCTGGTTCCTGGGCTGAAACTGCTGGCACGTTGGACACATTTCAATCATCTGCTCTATGTGTTTGGTCATTCCAGGCCTATACAGAAGTTTTCTGGCATGTGCTTTTGTGCGCTGCATTCCTTGATGTGAGATATGTAGTTTCTGCAACATCTCTGTTCTCATTGACTCAGGAATCAAGATTCTACCTGCTACCTGTAATATGCCATCTTGCATAGCCACAGTGTGTCTGACAGGCCAGAACTGATGAATCGAGGGACTGAGTGTCTTTCTATGTGTCGGCCATCCTGTCTTTTGAGTTTTCACAAGCAACTGGAGTGTACTATCTCTTGCAGTAGCATCTTTAAGCTGCTTCAGCATTTCTTCACTGAGAGCCTCTGTTGCTTCAAGTGAATATATGACCCTTTCATCACTGAGATCTTCTGCACATGTGTGTTGGCCTTCAGCGACAGCACGTGACAGTGTATCAGCAATTAACATGTCCTTACCAGGTGTGTATTGGACAATGAGGTCATACTTCTGTAGCTGTAAGAGCATGCGCTGGAGTCTCGCTGGAGCTTTGCTCAATGGCTTCTTGAAGATAGCCTCCAATGGCTTGTGGTCAGTCTGGACATTCACACTGCGTCCGTACACATACTGATGGAACTTTTTGGTCGAAAAGACAATCGCCAGTAGCTCCTTTTCAATCTGGGCGTAGTTCTTTTCTGTATCTGTTAAAGACCTGGACGCATATGCTATTGGTTGCCCCTCCTGCAAAAGACATGATCCTAAGCCGTCTTTGGATGCATCTGTTTGTATGGTGAGTGCTGTGTTGGGGTCATAGTACCTGAGAACTGGTGTGTTTGTCAGTGCTGTTTTGAGTGCAGACAGTGCCTTGTCATGTTCTGGTTGCCACTGGAATGCTATGTCCTTTCTCAACAGCTGTCTGAGAGGAGCTGTGAGTGATGCCTCACCTGGAATAAACGGTGCAAGATATCTTATCATACCCAAAAGACGCTGCAGTGCTTGTCTGTCCATGGGTGCTGGCATGCTTAGTACTGCCTGTATCTTGCCGTCATCTGCTTTCACACGCTGTGGAGTTATCACATGGCCCATGAAATGTACATTGTTCACCTTGAACTGAATCTTGTCGGGGTTGAATTTCACATTGTGCTTTTTTGCTCTCTCCATAATTTTAGCAACAATAACATCATGTTCTTGTTCTGTGGCAGCTGCGACAATCATATCATCAGCTACAATGTGTACACCACTTATGTCTCCGAACACTTCATTATTGTACTGCTGAAAAACTTCACTAGCAGACTTGATACCAAATGGTAGACGTTTGAATCTGTATCTACCCCATGGCGTGTTGAATGTGCAGAGGATTCCGTGTCAAGTTTGACTTGCCAATATCTGTCCTTTTCATCAAAGATGGAGAAAATTTTCTTTCCAGCAAGCTTGCACAGGACATCTTCAGTTGTTGGAATAGAGAAGTGTTGACGAAGAACAGCTTTATTTAGATCACGAGGATCCAAGCATACTCGTAATGACCCATTCTTTTTTTCAGTGACTACAAGGCTGTTGACCCAAGGAGTGGGCTGGGTGACTGGCGCTATGACGTCTGCTTGTAACAGCTGACCCAGTGTGTCTTTCGGTTTGCCCAGCACTGCTAAGGGAATTGTCCTGCAGCCATGTATGACCGGGATTGCTTTTGGATCAACATGAATATGATGTTCACCCGGAAACTGACCGAGCCCTTCAAAAACTGTTGGATGTTGTGCTATCAATTCCTCTTTGGAGTTAGATCGCTTGATTACAACAGTCTCAACTCTTTTTAGCAGTTGCATCTGTTCACATGCTTCCTTACCAAGTATTGGAATGGACGAGTGTCGGGTGATGTAAAAGGGTAAGCAAACTTGCACTTTGGGTGTGACACACTGAATATTGGCCACGCCTATTGGCCAGGCTTTAATTTAGTTCCACCATACGCCACCAGCATAGTCGAAGTCGGTTGCAGCAACGCTGATTCGTGCAGAGATTGATAAATGTCTAGAGGTATAATATTGGCTTCTGCTCCAGAGTCCAATTTGAACTTCACTGTCACATTTCCAATGACTACATCCGTGTACCATGCGTTCTGTACAGAGCCATGGGTCTCTTTTAGTTCAACTGACCCGATGAATAATGAATCAACAGTGACATTTCTATTGTGTTTAGGCATTGTGTCTTTTTTGTTCAGACATGCACACTGAGGCAAAGTAATTCCGTTTTCCACAGGCATGACATGTTGCGCCAAAGGCTGGACACTGTCGTGGGAGGTGAGATTTTCCACACTTTTTGCAGGTGAATGAAACTGCTTTGTGCTGTTGAGATGATGTTCTTTCATATCTCTTGTTCTGTTTAGCATCTTTTGTCTTCTTTTTAATGGCATGAACAATTTTATTCTGCTCTCCCATTGCTTCAATCTGTGTTTTAGCTGCCTCTGCCGCTCTGCAAATATCCACAGTTTTTTCAAGAGTCAGGTTAGTTTCTCTTAAGAGCCTCTCCTTTAAACGTTGCTCACTGATACTGAACACAATCTTGTCTCTTATCATGTCAGATTCTGTTGAGCCAAATTCACAGTCCTTACTCTTTTTTTTTTAGTTCTGTGACATACTTATCGATGGTAATCGAATCAGGCATGGGGTAGGCCCAGAATTGGTGCCTTTTGAAAACAACATTCTTTCTGGATAGGCAATACTTCTCCAGTGCAGTTACTATATCTTGCATTGTTTCATTCTCCCCATCTGGCTCAATAGACAGTGAATTGTATACTTCTAAGGCCTCCTCTCCTAAAGCATGAAGGAGAATTGCAATTTTTACCTTTTCACGTTTTGAATCTGAACCAGTAGCAGTCATGTAAATGTTGAACCGCTGTATCCATCTTCTCCAGTTTTCACCTGTATTCCCCGACAGGACTAATGGAGGTGGTAATCTGAACTGATCCATGTTTGTTGGAATTTTTTTTTTTTTTTTACTATGGCAGACTCAAGTCAGGATGAGCTCACTATCTTTGTCAAGTCTCAGTGCTGTCGAACGCAGGCTCGGGTTCATGAAAATCCCACTTCTGACACCATGTAGTGTTTCTTCTGTTGCAGTGTATCCAGTAGACTACGTACACAGAGAGTTATAACTCAGAACCACATATTTATTATAGAACACAAGCAGCTCCTGCTGCTAACCCGCTCATGCAAAACCACTGTCTAACTCGTCTAACACCGTAACCCCCACTAAGTCAACCCAAGGTAGCCCTCTAGTGGAGTCAATATACAATTACACCATAAATGCATATAACACTACATCACACCCGGGGAGCAGTTCAAGAAAGCACACAAGCAGCAGAATTTTAGACATACTGTAGCCTGGTTAGAGATTCAGCTGGAAGGAAAGAGAACAAGGTATTACAATAATCCAGCTTAGTCATAATGAAGGTGTGTATAACCCTCTTTTTGTATCAGCGATGTTGAGAATGCAAGGTTCTTAAGATGGTAAAGAGCAGTTTAATGAATGTGTTTTATAAGTGCATCAAATGTAACGTATCAAGATTCCCCACCTGTGAAATAAGAAATACCATGCTGGAATCAACAACCTACAGTACCTAATTTGATCAGCCTTACTTAGTCGCCAATACAAATCAGTATCAAATCAGTTTGGGAGCCATTCAACTTCAGGAAGTTATTCTGTTTCCAGTTCCTGGTCTCTTCTAGACACATACTTAACATGCAATGGACATCAGGGCTACTGGTGATGTAAATCTGAGTGTCATCTGCATAGCAGTGATATCAAAGACCATATTTTCTGATACTCTGCCCAAGCCAAGGCATATATAAAAATAGCTGCAATTAAACCAGAAGCCTGGTTTTTTGTTGTTGTTGTTTTTGGTTTGTCTAATTATAGACCTATTTCTAACCTACCATTTCTAGCTAAACTACTGGAGCGTGTTGTGACTCTGATACATGCTGTCATGGATTTGGATTTTTGGCCAGCTGTGTTTTTCCATTTTGTGTGTGTTTCAATGAGTCAGTGTGTACCAGGGCATGGCTATGCGCTCCTCTCTGTGGCTGATTGCTGAATGTGAATCACCTGCTGCGAATCAACTCATCTGCCTCCAGTAGTTAAGCCTTGTTTCTTGAGGTATTTGCTGCCAGATTGTTCAGTCTGCTAATGTGGTACTGTGCTAAGACCTCTCGGTGTCTTTAGATCGGGTGTTATGTTGAAATTCTAATTCTGTTTCTCCAGTTTTAGACCTCATTCCACCATCCACACCCATTCAACAAACTAGTTTCTCAGCTCTACCAACAAATTTATGGCCTGTTTAGTTTCCTGCACCCCAATCTTCAACAGCAAATGAGAGATGGATTGTGTTGCTTGGCTTTTGGCAATAAATTAATTCTATTTGCATATTTAGGCTGTTCTGCTTTTGGGTCTAAAGCTGTGTTTGGTTACATCACATACAGTATCTTGGTCATGTTAGACTTCTTCTGCTTTTGATATAGTGCCACTCTGTTCTGTTGGACAGGCTGCATAATTTGCTGTGTCTTTCCAGTTGTGCCCAGTTTGTTAACTTGTTAATCATAAATCCAATACCGTGCCTGTTTGGCAGGGAGTTTTTCAGGGTTCAGTGTTGGGCCTAATTTTAATGCTGGAGGAACAATTCCACAACTCTGTGATAAATTTACAACTGAAACCATGTGAGGACAGAATGATGCGAGACAGTTCTTAATAACTGAACGGGGAAGTGGATCTAATATGCTGGTAGTTGAATTCAAAGACTTAACTGTACTTAAAATAAAGTAAATTCCAACCATTTCAACGTTTGAAAAAGTAGTGATTAGAGGATTTAAATGCTGAATATCAACTAATTCAACCAGGGTGATAGAGATTAAAGAACTGTTAAGAAACATTATATATATTATAAGACATATATGTGTTCCTGTAGCTCAACTGGTAGAGCACTGCACTAGCAAGCAAGCAAGCGCAAGGTCGGGGGTTCGATTCCCTGGGAACACATGTAAAAATTGATAGCCTGAATGCACTGTAAGTCGCTTTGGATAAAAGCATCTGCTAAATGCATACATTTAATTTAATATTACACTGATCAATAGAGGAGTGAACAATAATGTCCTTAGTTGGTTTAAGAAGTTTATTATCAGTCCTAGGTCCAGATTTACTAAACAGGGCAAATTAACAGAAGAACACAATTCCATAAACGTGAAATCTGGCCCTTAAACAGTGACTTTACAGAGTTAGTAAGTCCATATGCTTGATATTACAAAATGTAATGCTACGTTGACAACTTCCAATATAGACAGAGCACATTTAGGCTAGATATGCCCAAACCAATGATTTCAGATTACCTAGCAATGTAATACATTTTTAAAATGTGAATTCTAGATGCAGGAAAGTTGTGTATGCAATCTTAAAATGCTGTGCATTTGTACAATTAATATAAATTTTTTCCTATTTTTTTAATATTGATGTGGATGATATGGATGACTTTGGAGTCCAAATGTAAAGAATTACTGCTCTAAATAAAGTTCAGCGAGTCGCATACTGCCTGACAAAAGCTAAAAAAAGTAATTAAGATCTTTAATGCTTTTTAAGTCACTTATGCTCAACCAAGGCTTTATATTTGATAAAAAAAATGCAGCAAAAACTGTAATATTTTCAATTGTAAAATAATATTGTGACCAGTAATCTGTTGGAGCGTCTTGAGGAGTGTCAATAAGTATCATTAATAGATTTACAACAAATATGCTTAATAGATAAGTACAAACAAAGATTTTATTAGAAATTAGAAACCCAGAAACCCTGAAAAAAGCAGAGATCCATAAAAAACAGATGCATCTAGCCTCTCACATCCATTTCTTATCCTCTAATGGTTTGTTTTCCATATTTGATCTATTTCAGGGCCGGTAAGAACAGAGCTCACCCGTGACATCAATGAATGGCATATGTACAATTTATCCCAATGTTTATTAGTTTTAGGAATTTATGCTGTATATTGTATACAAGCTATTCTATTATCTTTAATACTGTTGTTATGAAAATACATCTGACATCAGGTCTTTTCACTATTACTGAAGCATCACGATTCTTTTATTTTTATTAATCATGGTGAATTTCATGGTGGTAAGGTTTGAAATGGTGCTTAGTCACTTAGACCCTTTGTCCTCTAATGCCCGCATGAGCTTGTCTCATAAGAGAATCATATGGAGACGATGCTTTAGACTAGAAATGATCTCAGTGTTTTTTTCAGGGGCTTTTTCATTTCGAATTTCAGGATTCCTGTTTGTAAATATGACGTTGTCTGCAGATAACTCTACCAAAAGAAAAAATACCAATAATGTTCTCACAGCAGTGTATTGAAGCCATGCCACATAACTTCTCAATAATGTCCAACAGTTTTTTGGCAATTCCATTGTCTCTGGCCTCGGGTTTGACTTGCACCAGCTGACTGTGAGAAAAGTATTGTCCGCTCGATGTTCTCTTGTAGTGCGCAGTACAGTATCGTCTGAGCCTCGGACGCCGGGTTGGCTCCCAACACTTGCTAATGATGGCTTTGATAATGTACCATTCGATTATAATGGTTTATTTGTTGAGCTGTACAGTGTGTGTAGTTATTAATTTTCAGTTTCATCGAAGACCTGCTGAAGATGGTCATTAACAGTCTTTAGCTGGTGCTCGGTTCCCATGATGCACCTGGCTTCCATCAACATGGCAGGCATACAGGATGGGCCATACTGTCAGACAAGATACAGAAACGAAATGAGAAATGGACCAAAGAACAATAAATCCCACCAATGCCATACAATATGCCGAAATGATTTGCTTGTAGAGTCATTTTATGTACACAAGCACTTTGAATTAGCACTGTGTATGAAATGTGCTATATAAATAAACCTGCCTTGTCTTACAGAGCTCAATAGGAATGAAAGATCAACACCAAATCAACTGATTGCAGAGTCCCTCACCGTTTCCACCTCATCCGGATGAGCTGTGCAGTGCTTCATGTACTTTCTGTTGAGCTCCTGCAGGTTGGTGAGCAAAGAGGAACCTTCTCTCAGAGCTTTGAGTCTCTGTTCCATCTCATCATGATCTTTCTGAAGGTTTCTCAGCTTTGTCTTTCCCCTGAGACAAGGAACTCATTTCAATTTTATAGTTATAAATTCATTACTATGATTCGAACAAGTAACGTTTATATAATGGTCGAAAAATCCAGTTCTCTTTTATATGGTCCCTTTACAATAACGGATCTCAAAATTAACATCAGTTACTGTATGTTTACTGTCAGTGCTTACTTTATGAGCTCATTATTGGCTTCCACAAGTCTGGTCCCCTTCTGATTAATAGTGCTGTTGATCTGAAAGAGAGAACAATACGGTTAATGTCTGCAAAGCAACTCTGCTATTCAACATTTCCAGTCCAAAATTTGGAAAAACTCATAAAAAATAACAATTTTCTATTTCAATATATTTTAAAATGTAATTTATTTCTTTGATGGCAAAGCTGAATTCTCAGCCTCCAGTCTTCAGTGTCATTTGATCCTTTACAAATCATCTTCTCACATTCTTGAGCTCCTTTGTTGCTGTGATCTATGAATAAATAATTTTTTTATAATTATGACTTCAGCAACATTTCCATTTATTTTACGTGAAAATGTCTAAAAAACAGTCTCGCTATCTCTGAGAGCTGCTCCTCAAATGAGCGACCGACAGCATCAATGGAGCGTTTGACTGCTTCAGAGTTTATAGTCTCCCTGCAGAAACCAGAGTCAAATATTTTAGCAATTGACTTTGATAAGTGCAATTCACACTTACTTATACTGAGTGACAAACTCCTGGAAACTATCGAGCACCACATCAAGATCAGTTGGACTTCTCAAATCCCTTACATTTTTGCATTTGGCCAATGTATTTTTTTTTTTTTTTTTTTAGTTTTGCAATATCATTTAATGTCATTTCTGTGCTGTTTGGTTGGTTTATGCAACCTATGTTTTTTGAATACGAAAATGAAAAATACTGCAAGAACCAAGACAAGCTTCACTGCACACTATTAAAGCATTCATGCATTAAAAAAACAAAAAAAAACATTTAAAACAACTGTCTTGTTTAGTACCCGATGAAGATGAAGATTTCCTTTTTTGTTTCTGGCCACTTTGCCGCTGACTGGACGCTCTTCTCTTAGACTTCTCCATGCTTGGTTGCTGTAAAGGACAAACTGAATTAAATGGCCATATTTCATATATCATACATGTAGATACTGATAAATGAAGAAATGAGACATACAAAACTTTCCTCCTCGTCTGTCAGATCCTCTGAGGATGGCGGTGACCTCTGCTGTCTCTGAGCCGCTCCTAGGGTCAAAGAGGATTCTTTTACTGACCTCCGACCTTTGACTGCTTCCTGGAAAAATGAGGGTGAAAAAAACATGCATTCGAAATAAATTACTTTACATATCTGCCATGATTCACAACAGTTTAAGAAGTCTAAACAGCTAAAATGTTTTTAAAGAGTCATTAAAGTGTGCTTTTATGAATAATGAAAACTTAAATGGGTTTTCAAGGTCCTTTAAACTAAATATTTGTGTGAATAATATTGGATATGTTAGATATTCTAATATATACAGGCTACTTTATGTATTAAACTATCAGGAAAATAATTCTCATCAAAAAGCAGTCTGATCTGGGGCTTTTTGATGTTTGATTCATGGCGGGTTTCCACTTATGTCATACTCCGGGGTTCCTTTAAGCATTTGTGCATTTATTTCACACTGCTGCGTGATCTGTAATGCTACATTTCTCCAAATCTGTTCTGATTAAGGAACAAACTCATCTACATCCTGGAAGGCTTGAGAGCGAGAACATTTACATTTTTGGGTGAACTATTCCTTTAAACTCTCACATTGGCTGTGTAGCTTGTGGGGATTGATGTTCTTTTCTTGCCTGCATCCTCTCTGCCTTCTGATATGGTTGGCAAAGGTCTGCCTTTACCTCTTCTGTAAAAGTAAAAACACAGAAAGCCTTTACATTTATATACTGATGCATAACCACAGCTGCGTACCAGAAATGCCTCTGAAACCCGATGATCTCACAGGACCACACTCTACCTTACTACTGATTTTTCTCCTTTATTTGTTGTCTGACAGGTCTGAGAGTAACGCAGTCTCGATTCTCTGTATGTATGTACTGTACATGTGGAAGAATTGACAATAAAGCAGACTTGACTTGACTTGACTTGATGTGGTTCCTGGTTCTCTTTGGATGAAGCTTTGTTATTCAATGCCTCGGAAACAGCTTTGCTTATTTTCTTAGCCTGAGTAACTGTGGTCTTATCAGTGTCCATTACACCGAGAGCACACTTCCCAAGCTCGTGGTCGACCAATCGTCTCTGGAGCAGACTTTTGGTTCTGTTCTGGTCCAGGACTGAGATCTTCTTCCAAAGCGGTACTGTGAAGGGGGTTCCCTGCAAAAGACACCAAGAACCAAATAAAGTCACTTTCTGGACTTTATAGCCTATTTAGAAGAGTTACTTTCAGGCTTTGTTTTCAAAAAGTGATGACCACTTGCTTTTTATGCCATAAATATAAAAACTTTTATGTTTTTGCTTTTTCTTCCAAACGACAGTATTGCAGTTTACAGTATTATTACAGGATTGTCATACCATGAGGAGAATACTGATCTCCTTGAAAGAAACTGGCTCTCTCAATGGATGAAATGTCCAGGGGCTGTGAGGACTCCACTGCATCATTACTGCTCTGTTTTGCATTCTAAGAAATGACAGAAGTTAACAACAAATTCTGCCCAAACCTTTAAGTGCATATTACTGAATGTACAGTAAGTACATGTACAGTATATGGTACACACACATAAACATATATATATATATATATATATATATATATATATATATACTATAACTTCAGTCTCAGGTCAATACTATACGTTTATTACATGTATCAAATTACACATATAATTTAATGCTTAATATTACTCATATTATAAACAACAATAAAATATTATCCCATAATAAAAGTATATTTGTTTTCAAAATGACATTCTTTAGGAATTATTAAGTCAAAATATAAAAAAGTATGATATAACAAACATATACAAATATGATGGGTGTCATATTATTAAGTTATATTAAATACTATATTATATAGTACAACAACAAAAAGAGTTCATTTGTTATCACATAACATTAATATTGCTGATATTAATATGATGTTTCAGGAACAACTTATCAAAAAACAAAACATGTCTAATATTTAATTTGCCATCATTAATATGTCCTATTATACCATCATAACAACCAAAACAACTTCTTATAACTTATAAGTAGTTGTGACATTAAAACTAAAGTTACATATTTCAATAATTAAAATTAAAACAAAAATACAAATATAAATACGTATAAAATAATAAATGTACAAAGTTGCATGACATATGGATGCTAGCTATATTTTATATCATAAATAATAGTAACACCAACATATTTGTTATTACCTAATATAAATATTGGTGGAATTAATTTTATTTTTCAGGAATTACTTGATTAAATATAACGTTGGATAAGAAACATTAAACAGCTGACAACAATTAAAGACTCACCTTCAGCTCGCGCTGAAGAGCTTTCAGAGTTCTCGTCATCCTACTCATCTTCGCATTAATTTAATTACATATAATGATAGATAAAATACTCACTTACAATAAAAAACAAAAACAACAGCCTAGCGTTATCACAAAGTTTAAAAAAAAATTATCCAGAGTCTGACAGTAATAATAATTTTACCGCGAATGTTTGAACGCTTGAACTGTACCATTTCAGACACGGGGAAATTTATCAACTTTATGGTGTGCAATTTATTTTTTTAAAAGTAGAGAGCAGATTTTACAATTAATTTGTATATATAACATACTAAAATGAAATTAAGACAAAGTATTTCACGTTCCACATATTATTTGTTTAACGGAATAAAATATACTATTTATATTAACCCTACAATCGTCTAAGGAAGATTCCTTCCCTGTTTCGTGGAAAGCACACAAAGCGAAGCAACGCGTCTTTCTCTTCCGACTGCCCTCTGCTGTTCTGGTGCTGCACTTTATTATGTGTAAACTGTAATCTACGATGTCTGTTTACAATCATCACAAATATGTAGTTTGTGAATCTGTGTCCATTCTAATATTCTCTTTATTATATTATTTTGTGTAAGCTAAAATAAATGAATAAAACTTTCTCCTGTTGTGTAGTAAGTGAAACGCCACGCGAGTGGAAACACCACGCGAGTGGAAACACTAGAAGCGATTCTTTCGTAACCACTTCCGGTCCATCCCTCTGTCAGTCTGAAGTGGAAACACTAAAAAAACTAAAGAAGCTCTGAGTCGGTACCGCCTCACTGACCCAACCAGCCCCCGGACCGCGACCAGAAGGTAGTTAATTACATACATTTAGCTCTACGAACTGCGCAGATTTATATAATCACAAACATAAACACCTTTAGTAAATAAATTCGCGGTGTAAACATCTTAACTTGTGCTGTCACAATATTAGCATTAGCTTCCCGTAGGAGTGTGTTCTTGTAACACTAATAACAGATTAACACATTTAAGCAATTAAATCATAACATACAAGTCATTTATGTTTATTAAAGTGATGTTTGAAAGTTATTGACTCTTAATTATTGCTGTTAGGACATGCTGTAGTCAAAAAGAGCAACATAGTTTATATACAGAAAATATTGTATATGTTTTTTGTATTTACACTTATATTGGTTTCACAGGAGGTAAGACTCATGTACATGATAAGTTACTGGTGTGGATTTTGTCTATACAATGTTTTTGGCACTGTAGTGCTAGCGGTAGCCTGCTAGCTCTATCCAGCACGTTATGATTAATAAAGGAATGTTATGGAAACGAAACATTTCATCTGCACACATGACAGCAGATTTTAAACAAGGTGTATGTAGCATACATGCAGATGTCATATGTACGTATACAAACGAATCAAGCTCTCAAATACTCTGGAAAGAGATGATTCACATAAAGTCAGATCCTATCAAGGACATTTCAGCCACACATGCTTAAAGTCCTTTATAACTGTTGTGTCGTTCTTAAAAGCTACCTGTGTAAGTGTTTAATGAGTAGTGAAGTTAGGGCATCTGTCCAGCTGGCTGACCTCGTCCTGTCGTCACTGTGGGGTCATGATCGGGTAGCGTTTTAGTCTGATATATGATGGTGGACAGTTTAAGTCTTATTATGATTGCAGCAGGTTATTTCATGACCTTCAGAAGTCCCTATAGCTCTTCCCTCACCACCACATGTGCCGTTTTATTTTTGGAGAAGTCTTGCACATGAGTTGTAGTTGCATCCAGTCTGCTATTGGATTACTGTCTATGCATTATTCTCATGGCTTTTAAGCAATGTTTACTGCTATAACTCAGCCTCAAGTCATTTCAGATCCATCTTTCTTCCTGAAACACAGCAGGAGATGTTTAGTAAAGTGACACTGCTCTTTCATGTACGGCAACAACAAAAGCACACAGCAAACAGGGGCTATCAAGCGCCAAAAAGCACAATAAAACACCTTATATGACAATATGTGCACTATATATCAAGACTCGTAAAGTAATTATAGATATACATTCTTTCAAAACCTTCTACTGTATTTTCAAACTGAAGCATTTGATTACGACAGATGTGACAACATAAAAGCTTGCACAACATATCTTGTCTCCATGTTAAATACTTGCATTGAATAGTAAAGATCAGCGTGAACATTTTTCAAAACGTCTCCTTTTGTCTTGCACATGAATGAAATCACACAAATTTGGATTGACAGGGGGGTGAGTAAATAAGTTTGGGGGAAAAATGCAACAAATATATATCACCATACTTTCCTAGTTGATTATTCACGGTACATTAAGATAAGTGTTTAGGGTTGCAAGTTTTCTAAAGTGTTTAACATATGCAAATGAGGCATTATGTAATTAATTATGCACTAATTTGCATACATTTCCAGAACAGAAATCTAAACATTGGATAAAGCCAGGATCAAAATCTAAAATTTGTTGACGTAATTAGTTTTTACAGAAAGGATTCTAGATTTCTCTTTTTATTTCAATATATATAAAAAAGAACATTATAAAAGCAAAATCAACTCAAATTTTACCAGTGCATAAACATAAACAATGTTTTTTCTTACCTTCAAAGGATAATGCACATCATTTATCATCATTTTTTTTTTTTTATCTTACCATATTACAAACAATATAAAGGTTAAGTTTTAAGTTGATAAGTAGCCTGATGTCCTCCTGTCCTCTTTCTGTTTGGGTCACTTGATCTGCGGTTAGGTAACGTGTCTTATCTCAGCAGTAATTTACGCAAAACGGTTTCAAAGATTAGGCTTTTACCTGCAACCACTGGCCAGTATAACACGTTTGGATTGGATCAGCTCTTCAAGATATGTTTTTTTGACTGTTCTTATGCTTTATTTTCTCTTTCCTACAGCTTAAAATGCTATTGATGGGTGTTTACCTGGATCACTTCTGCTGACAGACCAGTCCAATGCTTAGTTTTCTATGGGGGTGGTTACTACTATGGACCCGGATACGGCCCGGCAAAGTAAAGGTGGCCACGCGCTAATAGGGGCCAATCTGGGCAGTCGGGGAAAACACTATGTGTGCGGCTCGCTTGCTGCGTTCACCAACATCATCGTGACCTTTCCTATTCAGAAAGTGTTGTTCCGGCAGCAGCTTCATGGGGTGCGAGCGACCGAGGCCGTCCGGCAGTTGCAGAGGGAAGGGTTGAGACATCTCTACCGAGGGCTTCTGCCTCCACTACTGCAGAAGTCCACCACCGTGGCCATCATGTTTGGCCTGTATGAGGATTTTTCCCGATTGCTTTTGCGTCACGCTCACAGAAGTGGTGCACCGGAGCTTGTTATACGGAGCGCTGCTGCCGTGCTGGCCGGGACGGCTGAGGCCGCCCTTACGCCGTTTGAAAGGGTGCAAACTCTGCTTCAGGATCACAGGCACAACGGGCGTTTCAACAACACCGCCCACACCTTCCGAACTCTCCTGCGGGATTACGGTGTGAGAGAGTGCTACCGCGGGCTGGTCCCGATTTTGTTGCGAAACGGGCCTAGTAACGTTTTGTTTTTTGGCTTGCGTGGGCCAATTAAGCAGCGGCTACCTGATGCCCGAACCCGTATGGGTCACATGGCCAATGACTTTGTGTGTGGCGGGCTGCTGGGGGCGGCGCTGGGTATCATGTTCTACCCCCTGAATGTGGTCAAATCTCGAGCTCAGGCTCAAGTTGGGGGCGAGTTTGTTCCTTGCCATCAAGTGCTGATGACGGTGTGGCGGGAACGAGGCGGCAGCATCGTGCTGCTCTTCCGCGGAGCGACGCTCAACTACCATCGATCTCTTCTGTCATGGGGGATCATCAATGCAACCTATGAGCTTCTCCTGAAAGTTTTCTGAAGACTGGGGTGGATGATGGAGTGCACTTTGTCCGAAGCAAGCCAAATTTAGTTTAGTTTTTACCTCTTTAAAAGAGGTCTGGACAATGCCAGCTCCTTAACGTCTGCACTTAAAGAGATAGTTCACCCAAAAATGTATAATTGACTCACCCCATGTCATTTCAAACCTGTATGAAGATATTTTGAAGAATCTTAGTAATCGAATGGTTTTCGGTCTCATTGACTGCCATAGTATGGACAAAAAATACAATGGAAATTAATGGGACTCAAAACTGTTCTTCTGAATATCTTCTTTCGCGTTCCACAGAAGAAAGTAAGTCAAGCAGGTTTGGAATGGTATGAGGGTGAGTAAATGGGTTTTAGGTGAATTGTCCCTGTAACATGTAATGATCTGTAGAATTGTGGATGGAAAGTATACTTGTGCTGATAACTACATAAAGTCCATCCATATCACTCGGCTACTATAAGTGTTGTGAAATGTATGGCCACGTGCTTTGGCTCTTGTATCAGTTTAGTAGTGGCTCTTTTACTCACTTTTTGGGGGTCTGTGGGACAAGGATGGAGAAAGCACAGTGTTGTACTACTGACAGTACATTGCTACTTCTTTTCTGTTGTTTTGTTAAAAAATCTGATGCACAAACTTTGGACTGGAGCATGACAAGCCATGTATCACCGTAAGTGTTTCGTGCAGGTTGACCGAGGGATCGTAAATGGGTGAGACTTGTGGACCACACAAAGCGAAAGATGTCTGTACAAGCCCATGGTGTTAGTATTTTTTGCCAATCAGAAAAAGTCCTGAATGTATTCAAAGATGTGTGATCATTTTCATGAAATGCAGTTTTTATGTAACAAGTGTTTTGTGACATGAATGACATTTTCACATTGTTGTGGGTGGAAAGTAAACTAGTAATTCCTCTTATTGCATTTCGGGTGTCGATGTTTTGTACACATATTTGAAAGTAGCTTTACAGATTATATTATGTATTATGTATATCATTGCCACTGAATATTACCCCAATTGCAGTTGCAATTGTATAAAGAAATCTGAGCATTAAGAATTGGGAACCTTTCTGTCCCACTTTTGCATGTTTTTCTGAATGCAATTTTTTCTTTTCTCTTCGAGCCATTTCAGCATCTACACACTTTAAAGCCCTGTACTTAACCGTGGCTGACATAATGGGCTTCAATTGCACTTCCCTCCATTCTGCTCAGACAGAAGTTAACCTCCAGGGGACAGAGGAAGACACGGAAACATCCCATCACATGGGGGTGAAAATGGCATTCAAGGACAGATGCTTTTAGAGCCGTGTGGCAGCACCATCTTAGGGCACCATGTGGGTGGCTTTTCCTTCTCTGAGCTGTAAGTAAATCCCAGGGATTGTTTTGGAAAAATGTCCTAAATGATAGATGTTGATGGAGGTAGCTGACTGGACGTGTTATTAAATTTTAAAACATTTTGATTCCTTCTTTTCATACAAATTGCAAGCAATTAAAAAAACGTGAATAGATTTTTATGTTTCTTTAGTGAATTTAAAGTAGTGCAAAATTGGCCTCTAGATTAACAGGGTTAATGATATATGGTTGCTTAGCTTGTTCATAGGTTAAAATAAAAAAATGGTCAGAGTTATATTTAACACAGCAACAATGTGGGAAAATAGTTTCCTATGACATTTACAATTAAAAAGAGAAAAGTCTACAAAAACATCTTTCAGTTACTACAGATAGAAATGTAGTCACTCCCTCTGTTGAAAAGCCACAGATTATAGTGAGCGTGTCTTCCAGCAGACAGCTCCGGCACAATCCCATCATTCCCTCTGTTTGAACTGTGAAAGATTTCGGTTTGAGTTTAATCACAGGCCTAATCTGTAATCTCCTGCGAATTAAAAAGCAAATACAGTTTGACTGACAATTTAGTGCTTTAGTAGGAGTGCTAAACTAGAAATTAGACTGTTAGAAAAGACAAGCCATTGCAAAATGACAGATGTCACAGCTTTTGAGAATAGCCCAAAAATATCTAAATCAAATCTCACAAAATCTGTTAAGAACATGTTCAGGTCATATTTCAACCCCAAATTATATTTTGCCTAAAGGAAAATGATAAAGCCACACAACACAAAAGCTGCATTAGTTCCATAACATTTGTCATTTGAAATCAAACCTTTATTATCATGAACACAGTAGAGGGGATGCAAAACATACTCTCAATCGTCTCTTCTCATTTCATTCAGGTGTTTGCCTCAATATTCACGTAAAGCCACAATTCATATTTTATTTGGTGCACTTTGAAACACAATAATCTGCATACAACATGTCTCAATACATAAGGTCTTTACGAGCAGTACCGACTTCAGAGTTGGTACAAATGCAATGGCAGTCTTTGTCATCCTTCATTTGACAAGAAGATTTTAATACAGAAATATGTTTGCTCTCTGATAGTATGATATGAAAATTGTTCCTGTGAAAAGACTGAATAAGATACAGATATTTGTCTCTTTCCTTCTCATGACTTTCCTCTTGATGCAAACTATCTTTCTGACTAACCACGATCTGGCAGTGTGTTTGT